>NW_025763805.1:0-278 GCF_020536065.1 Ogataea philodendri
AGTTAGAATTGTTGGTGTTCGATCGTTAGCATTTTTATATCCCTTAATTGATTATTATCTGCTATCTTTCATTATTTTATCCTGGGTTTTTGGCTTTGATCTTTCTGCATAATGAGTAAAACTACAGCTACATCAAACCAGTATATTTGTTACAACACAGGTTTCAGCACACCCAACATTGAACTTAATGTTGCTAGACAAGATGTTATAGAATTGATAACGAGTGCCAGCGCCCCTGATAATGTGCTGGCAAAACTATTCAGTTATATTCAGTTACT
>NW_025764059.1:0-613 GCF_020536065.1 Ogataea philodendri
AACGCGGGGTCTGATTCATCAACATATAATGTTTGCCTATAGAATAAGTACGTGAACTTCAGCAGTTAAGTCAGAATATTCATTCTAATAACTGCTATAGATGATCAAAGTATACCCGCATGCTATTTGGTACAAATGCCTCATACTATTTCCCTCAGAAATAAAAGCAAATATAAATTAATGCTTGTAACAAACTTCCAAGTAACGATTAAAATTCCAACTGATAAGAACGACGCTTAAATGACAACTTCTCAAGACACTGGTTTAAAATAGAATGAAGCCGCCACAAATCATAAGTGAAAAAAAAACGATCCAATTGCAAAATATCTATTAGTAATGAGATAATAGTCATCTAAACTGCAAATATTGCGGATTCAACCGTAAACATAACATTAAAAAGTAATTTAGGATCAGTGGTGCGAATATTGTTCAATAACCGAAGCTTTGATATTTACGATTTCATATAATCTATATGACATTGAACTGTGAACAATAGACTTCCATAATGCCTTCACCATTCAGCCATTATCAGTCATATTAACAAAGGCTTGAGTAAGAGATGAGACTACTTCATCTGCTTATTTGCAGTATTAAATAAAGGCAGGCTATTATA
>NW_025763921.1:0-278 GCF_020536065.1 Ogataea philodendri
ACCCTTACCTACTTCCTTCACAATACATGACATTTCATGACCCATTGGTAGCGGTAGATCAAGTCCGGAAAGATAATGTGTATCCCCATCCTTTGGCATGAAAATTGGACCTTCTAAGAACTCATGCAGGTCGGTACCACAAATACCACACCATGCCACATCGATCATCAATTCATGATCATTATTGATCTTTGGAGTATCAATCTTGTCAGTAAAATGAATATCACCTGTCTTAAAGTAAGCTAATGATCTCATCTTGTAATAGTTTGGTAAGCTGG
>NW_025763806.1:0-278 GCF_020536065.1 Ogataea philodendri
ATGTAATCATTAATTATAGATTTTTCAAGTTCGACTTTGCTATATTTCAAATGGACGGTATATAAATTATATATTCTAATCCCATATACACAAAATTTGTATCCATATCATTTTATGGTGCTTCGCAGTAGTCTAGAAAACTAAAAGCTCCTATATTCACAACCTGGCCTATAGATTATGAAAATGCCTTATCGCCAAGGGCTTACCCACTATACTCTGTTTAGGGTTGCGGCCACTCTTAATCCCACATTACTGATTAGAACCCCTTTTAACACCCT
>NW_025764144.1:0-278 GCF_020536065.1 Ogataea philodendri
ATTCAAAGACCATATCCTTAGCGAATCAGAAGCTGTTGCTATTTTCCTAGAACGAAATGCTGAGGGCATCCACTGTATATTACTTACCGGGTATATCACATCACACTCAGCTACATTGTCCCATTTGAAAAGGTCAGGTGAATGAATCACTTGCAATTTGTTTCTGCTATCTTCTTTATATGACCCGATACAGACGTAGTCCTCAATACTCCAATCTACACCATAAAGTGGGAAATGCGCTCCATACTCACACACAACTCCCTGGTTCATATTCTTCA
>NW_025764089.1:0-277 GCF_020536065.1 Ogataea philodendri
TATCAGCTTCTTCCTTTCTGTTGTCGAAAGTGGTGTCGAAGATATCTTCGTCAATGACAGCCAAGTCCTTGGATGGGAAGATAGTGTTATCGAAGTCGTTAGTGAACTTGTATCTGACAGTGACAGATTCACCAGCTGGAATGTTCTTGAAGTGATAGACGGCACCGGCTTTAGAACCCTTGTGTTCTGGGTTACATAGCTTCTTGTTTCCGTGGACCAAGTATTCTTCGAAAGCGTCCTTAGAGTAAGGGGATGGGTTCTTTTTGTCATTGAACAA
>NW_025764229.1:0-277 GCF_020536065.1 Ogataea philodendri
GTGGCGTTGTAACCTTCCATCAACTGTTGGATTAAATTCTGAACTGTATCCTGATAAACTTGTTCATTAGACGAATCAGGCCCAAACACATGGTCAAATTTGAACTCCCCTATCTCATTGTGCTGGATGGAGTCCTCGTGAAGGAACCATGGATCTCTAAGGAACGTAGCTGAAGGTTTGGCTCTCACTGTCACTTTGATTGAACCCATGTAAGGTTGTGCAGGGGTAGCAAACGATGGAGTTGTTGGTCTTGAGAAGCTGCTATTGGCGGAGGAAT
>NW_025764264.1:0-277 GCF_020536065.1 Ogataea philodendri
AACTGGTAATAGTGAACACAAATTCTCCGCAGATTACGTTAGTAAAGTTTTCGTGCTGTGTGTACTGGAATTTGGTATTATTTTCCATTCTGTGTTTGTTGGTTTATCTCTTGCTGTTGCTGGTAGTGAATTCAAAGTATTATTTATTGTTATCACTTTTCATCAGATGTTTGAAGGCCTAGGTTTAGGAACTCGTATCGCCGAAACCGAATGGCCTCCTTCTAAATGGTATACTCCATGGATTATGGCTTTTGCATTCACAATTACCTCACCAATT
>NW_025763778.1:0-277 GCF_020536065.1 Ogataea philodendri
GAGTTGGAGATGATGCCGAAGCCGGAGATCCTGCGTACAAATTTATCACAGACAGTATTACTTTTACTATCGCTGGGAGTTAAAGATCTTATAAATTTCCCATTGTTGGATAAACCAACTATCCCCTCCTTGAAGAAATCGCTAGAAAATCTGTATATCCTGGGGGCACTGAACAGTAAGGGTCAGATAACTAAACTTGGTAAAATAATAACAGAGTTTCCTTGTGAGCCTGAGTTTGCAAAAGTTTTATACAGTGCAGCTGTTGATGAGCGCTGTA
>NW_025764255.1:0-277 GCF_020536065.1 Ogataea philodendri
GGAAGAAAAGCAGCATTCAAAGGTTAATAGACCGATAACTAAAGAAGCTGTAATGGCGTTGAAGGAAAAAATGAAAGCTCTTAATGCACGCCCGATTAAAAAGGTGGCAGAAGCCAGGGCAAGAAAGAAAATGCGTGCTGTTAAGCGTTTAGAAAAGATTAAGAAGAAGGCAGGCTTAATCAATGATGACAGTGACAAATCTGAAAAGGATAAAGCGGAAGAAATCGCAAAGTTGATGCGTAAAGTTACAAAGAAACAAAAAACTAAGCCTAAGGTT
>NW_025764055.1:0-277 GCF_020536065.1 Ogataea philodendri
ATTTTAACTGTAAATTTGTTGAAATTTCACAATTTCACTGAAAAAAGTGCGGTCCTGCCAAAGAAAAAACAAAAAAAGGTGTGAAGAGCGATGAGCTTGACAAAATAGCAGTGACTTAGTAAGCACCATAGATGACTCTCCTAACAGTATATAATAGGAAGAGCTCCTTGACCAATTAGTTGCCACACATATTCGAACATTTTAGTTCTCTTGGTGAAGAAGACTTTAATAGACAACACGCAGTTTGAGAATGGATCCCGAAGAACAACTGGAATCC
>NW_025763836.1:0-277 GCF_020536065.1 Ogataea philodendri
ATCGTTGGCTATTATGATTGAATGACTTAGATCAGTTGATCTGTTTTGTGGATCTTTATTATTCAAGATATTACAGTTGAATTGCGTGGTAGGGCATGTCTCAGTGACTTCGGAAGTGTCGCTTGAAGCTTTTAGTCCTTCAGCGTCATCTTCTGAGATTGCTGGCAGTGAATTAAGCATGTGAGTTCTTACTCCATTACTATCACTCTTGGTCGATTCCTCCTCCTGATCTTCCACTTCTTCAAAAGAGAAAACATCCTCATCAGCGGCAATATCA
>NW_025763942.1:0-604 GCF_020536065.1 Ogataea philodendri
GATTCATAAACATAAGATATACTTATTCACTGTTAAATAGGAAATATATCTAACTAGCAAAGAACACAACTATATTTCTATCGTGTTTCTACTACAAATGAAAACTCATTTCTATAATCATAAGAACTTAGCATACACAAAACCATAATATATGTACCATGTTATCCTAATATTGTTTTTTCTACCATCAACGATCTGCAGTAATTGGCTAAATTGTGATGCATAGAACGCTAATAAAATTCACGACTACAGTATGCTTTTTAGTACTTTGAGTCAAAGTATAAACTGGCCATCCCAAAATGTATCCTATGGAAACCAAGCCAATAATTACAGTACTCAAGTATTCACCCTTTCCTCTTGTAATAGTGGGAAGGCATACCAATTCCTGCATATAGAATTATTATCTATTGTAAATCTAACATTATAAACCCAAAATGGTTAGTCAAAAAAATGCCTAGCATCCCCTTATTATCATCATTCGGATAAAACTTGCCCCATACATTTTATTCAAAACCATAGAACTGTACAAAAGTATAATACATTGAGCTTAGTTAATAAAGGCTTTCTTGAAAACAGAGTACACTATAAAGTGACTACGTATATT
>NW_025764032.1:0-277 GCF_020536065.1 Ogataea philodendri
CTACTGCTAACAAATTAGAATAAAGGGCATTTCTGATAACTAATATCAAGCACAAATATTTTCGATAGTTTCACCTTCTAAATCAGTAATGCAATAAATTTCTTAATCTTACCTGGTTTGCAATTGAGTGGTCCAAGTAGTCCAAGGATAAATCATGGGCAAGAGAATTATCTTTTAAAAGTGCTGATTTCTCTGTACAGTTTATACAATACACAACAATCCATAGTTCTTACCATATTCTAAAATATGCTCTGATAGGAAGTTATATTACTATTGA
>NW_025764265.1:0-277 GCF_020536065.1 Ogataea philodendri
ATTACAAAATAGATTATTAATTCTCATCATACTTATGTTCTCTTATACATTATAGGCTTATCTTCTGGTCCTTGTCCTTGATCTTGTTTTTCGTTTTGATTTTGGTTCGTCATCGTCACTGTCACTCATTGGTATCTCAGTGATCTCTTTAGTCCTTTTCCTCAAGTTCGGACCATTTAGTTTGTTTGCTTTAGTTGATCTGTTATTAACTGCTGTAGTATTGGCCACTGGTCCGTGGCTAGTTGGTGTGTCTTCTGCTGGCAATTGATCAGCCTTT
>NW_025764138.1:0-277 GCF_020536065.1 Ogataea philodendri
AGAATACTCTAAAAAAAAAGTATTCAGTTCTTTCAAATTTGGTAACAATTCAGCATTGTACATCCTTTATATATGTTGGAATTTATGACTTCCTTTCATTACGGTCCTTTTGCTGTAATCTTTTTGTTGCTAAAATTATTTTTGTGGCGGTTCTGCAACTTTAGCAAATATTATTTAATAGAAAATTTAGCATAAATAGTTTAATAGCAAGCACAGGGAAGGTTTAAAAAAACGTGTTAGCTCTTGAAATAAATACAGTACTAAAGATCAAATAAAT
>NW_025764186.1:0-276 GCF_020536065.1 Ogataea philodendri
ATTAAGAGCTTGCTTTACCAAATAAACCTATTAGTTCAAACTGTTCAAACTAAAGGCTTTTTCTTGATTGGTGGTTTAGTAAAATTTTAATCGTAATAAATATAATAAAGGTAATTGGAGGTCCATTTCATCTAAAAGAGTTCTGTCGTAATTGTGAGTCTTATATATCTCACAAAAAAATTATTTGTTTCTTGATCATAAATTTTTGTCGTAAATTTCCTACTGAGCACGTTGCCGAGGAAAACCACCTTTGTGATACTCTTTAATTTCTCAACA
>NW_025763801.1:0-276 GCF_020536065.1 Ogataea philodendri
AAGGATTATTTTTTATATAAGAACTATTACCGCTGCTTATCAAGCACATTAATATTACTTGTTGTAATTTACAGATTCTAGTTCTCCCATGTGGTTCTGCAAAATGCATTTTTGTTGCTATACCGGGATTTGATACTTCTAGGAACTGTTTGTGGGTGAGAGCAACCTTTTCTAGTCAAACGCAACTGTTGAACTGTGCTGCAAAACATGTGTTACAAATTGTAAACGGACAAAGCCAACAAGGATATGCTGCCCAGGCTTGGGACAGATAGCTTA
>NW_025764003.1:0-276 GCF_020536065.1 Ogataea philodendri
AAGAAGCAAAGAGGTCTCCGCATGCCCTTGGCCTGCACGGATTATTACATAGGTAGGTATATGGGCGCAATGCGCCCATATACCTCTACTGCAAATCCACAACACAGACACATACACCCTATTTGGATCAATCCAGTTCTTATATATAAGTATATCATCTCATATCCACTCTCTTGCGCATACAAATCTTATATGTGGGAATGTGTCATGTGTTAGGGTAGTTATCATGCCCCCCCTCCAATAGCCAAAAAGCAATTCCAGCGTAGGTACCAGAAT
>NW_025763751.1:0-276 GCF_020536065.1 Ogataea philodendri
CTGATACCAATAAGTACCTACCTGGTCAGCCACTGTGAAGTTATATAAGTAGGTTTGACCAGAGACTATTGGACACTGTGTGACCATAGAGGGTCCATCTCTTTGGATCTCGTTACCGTAACTTGTGTTGTGGGATAACCCATGGAAATGCAATGAAGTCTGCATGCCATCCTTGAAGCCATTAGTGAGGTATAACTCAACTCTATCGCCTTTCATTACGTGAATATCGGGCATTGGCCACTGCCCATTAAACCCAATCATTTTTTTGTGTGCACC
>NW_025763763.1:0-276 GCF_020536065.1 Ogataea philodendri
TTTATTATATTCTAATTTTGCATATCTCTATGAAACATTAATTTTATTTCCTTGATATTACTCGTTTTGGAAGTACTTCCTGCCAACTGATTTATAGTGTTGACTGATTAGATACGAAAAAAAAAATAATTGAATTTTCATTTCATTCTTCTGATTTTAAAGGAAGATGTACCCTAAAAACAAATTGAAATTATTTGAATAAGAATTGAAAGGAATTGTATCTATAGTACGTGCTTGCTGTATAAATTGTCAAAAAGAACACAAGTTTCACAATAA
>NW_025763851.1:0-276 GCF_020536065.1 Ogataea philodendri
CCAAAAATGCGAGGTAAGTTATGACTGTGGATGTTTCTTCTTGCTCCATGTCATGCTCCGCGATGGAACACTCACTTTCATATACCTTCTTCATCGCTTCAGAAAAGCATCTACCCATGTTGCATCTGATGTAGTTATCTAACATCACACTTATCTTCCGTTCAATTTTGACCCAAAGATCAGGCACCGATACCACAATTTTGGCGAATATATCCATATCTTCGGATAAATGCTCACAGCCGACATCTCTGTGTGCATTCTGTAGGTCTATCAGAT
>NW_025764248.1:0-276 GCF_020536065.1 Ogataea philodendri
GCTAAGCATTTCATCCTCGATAACAAGATCATCACCGACGCTCAATCTCCAAACTTACATTTATTATCTTCGACCATCTCCGGTTTGGGTGTTGCCCTGGTAATGAACCCAGGTGATGTCATTTTAACTAGAGTGTACAATCAAAAGGGTCAAGCCCATTATTCTGGTCCTGTGGATTGTTTCGTGAAGATTGTCAAGTATGAAGGTGTCGGGGCCTTGTATAAGGGTTTTGCTGCTCAATTGTTGAGAATATGTCCTCATACTATCATGACTTTG
>NW_025763775.1:0-599 GCF_020536065.1 Ogataea philodendri
AGTCTTTGTATATTGCTCAATATAGAAAGATAAATCATTGGAAAATACATCCTATAGTTCTAGTTAGTGTTACAGTTAGAACCTGTACTGTCACTACAATAATTGATTCTAGAATATATACATTAATGAAACACATAAAAGTATGGCCAATAAATAACAATTTCTTTTAATTTTGAGCAGATAAATTCACCAATTTAGGGTCAGATCCTCTTTATGTGTATCCAATGGGTGCTCGAACGAGATAGAATCGTATATAGTTAATTTTAGTATATAATATTTGGCTGGTATTTCAGATTAAGAGGCAAGCATTATTAGTGGAGATAAAAGGGGGTAGGAAGAGTGCTTTTCCCGAGATTTCTAAATATTCTTAAATGAATTTTCTTCATTATCAAATTCATCCTAGATTTGGATATGGAATTAATGAACTTATATCTCCACTTTTAATCAAACTGAAGCGTCTAGTTAGTAATATCTCTCGTCGTGTCACCCTGATAATTTACTTTGAATCAATATGGAAAATTATTTTTCCCAGTATATAGAAATTAAAAATCTATATGATGAAGGTAGGCTTGGTCTTATTGAATATTGGAGACTTCCTT
>NW_025764078.1:0-276 GCF_020536065.1 Ogataea philodendri
ACGTGAGTTTGAGTTACTAAAGTATATAAGCGAGACTATTCGTACACTAGAGTTATCTTCGACATCGTCCCTAATGAACGCACAAAATGGGAGCAACTGCTCCCATTTCGATGGCCATCACCACATTTTACAACTGTTTGATTTCTTCGAGACTTCAAAGAACATCGTTCTAATTACACAACTATGCCAAAAGGATGATCTCTATGATACTATTATTAAAAACCAGAAATTGGACTTAGAAACACAGGTTAAACCATACACAGCGTGCTTAATCAG
>NW_025763794.1:0-276 GCF_020536065.1 Ogataea philodendri
CAAAGTTAGCAAGCATGTACACAAGCTGTAGAAAGTAGAGATAGCAGCTTGTGCCAACACGAAGTTGGTTCTCTTAGAACCATGGAAGTGGTAGCCATGCACTGTGTAACCAAGTGTACCCAGCACAACAACGGCAGAACCGAATTCAAAAAATCTTAGGGAGAATAACCCAAAGTTCTTCATAGCACTTGAAGCAGTCATTTTTCGTATATGGTTTTTTTTATATTAAGTTTGTTTGTATTGTAAATAAACACTGTTGGTTTTATTTTTCTTTAG
>NW_025764150.1:0-276 GCF_020536065.1 Ogataea philodendri
AGTATTCTTGAATTTTCTACTTTGAATTACAGAAATTCAACGACAGGTCATACATCGTTTTTATTCTCTCCATCTCTAAATAAGACACCAGTTCATGATAAGTTTTATAACTCGACTGGTATCTTGGATGACTCTCCTTTACAGCTCTCAAAAGGACAAAAAAGCAACAATAAGGATTTTAAACAAAATAATGTTAGGCCATTGCACTCAGAATCTAATACGCCGGATTCCACTCACAAAGGTTCATACAAAAAGATAAAAAAATCTAGGGATTCT
>NW_025763899.1:0-276 GCF_020536065.1 Ogataea philodendri
AAAGAATCACCAGTCATTACAATAGTTGTAGGCCCCGTTGCTCCGTCGTTTGAAATTTCAATACCATTACCTGGCGCAGATATTGAACCTCCATGATAAGTGAAAAAGTATCCTGGTCCTACTCCGTGATCACCTGATACCACAGAGAAATAAGTAGCAACGTTGATATTACCATTGACAGTAATTTCTTTAGCAATACCTCCAGTGTTCAGGATGTATCCGGCATCAGGCACATTAATATCACCATTGTATACATAGGTTGGGTCGCTAATAACA
>NW_025763849.1:0-276 GCF_020536065.1 Ogataea philodendri
GTAGATTATAGTGCAGTGAAAAAAGGTGTTGAAAATAAAATATTAAAAAGTAAACGATTTTTTTACTGGTTGTTATGCAGTGCAATAAATAACTGCATAGATGTTTATTTTTATTGCCTTGGCTTACTTCCCTATTTATGACATTTTCTTTTCTTTCTTTTTTTCATCTTTTTTTGCTGACATTCTTTTTCTTTTTCTGTTGCTTTTTCTTGAACAAAATTGCTCCATATTACCCTGCACAAAAATACTAATTCGATCAAAAGTCTGGTTGAGTAA
>NW_025763953.1:0-276 GCF_020536065.1 Ogataea philodendri
CTCTGAAGTCCCTGGGTGACGAGGTCAACATAGAAGTCGACTTGACTGGTAAAGTCATCGAGAAACAAATAGAAGTCACTTTGCAGAGCCAGATCAGGGACGAAAACTCTGCATTGCACGCCGTGATCGAAAAACTTATCGATGAAAAGGTCAAGAAATACCTGAACGCCTAGTTACTTCTCTTATATATGCAGTTTCGACATTTACTGAAGACCATGTACTTTTACAAATACCAATCAGCAATATTATGTGTAGCATTGCATCATTTGCCATAGT
>NW_025764106.1:0-275 GCF_020536065.1 Ogataea philodendri
AATATATTGGTCAACAATATATTAATAAACTACTGTTTAGTGATATTTAATATTTTTGAATATCTTTGAAAACTGCAGTACCTGTTTGAATACAAAAGAGCAACTGCAGATAGTTAAAAAATACAACATCATTATTTCAGAATTTACTTGTTAGTTTAACAAATATATGCATAAACTTATTAGTAGTAGTTTACCCACGTTACAGTTACATCCCCCAATGGTTACCTAGTGTCCTATTTCCTAACTATTAATTAATTATAATTATTTTTAATTAC
>NW_025764081.1:0-275 GCF_020536065.1 Ogataea philodendri
TGTCATTTGTCTTCACTTGTCCTTTCATCCGGTTGAGGTTTTATCTATCTTTTACTTTTTTGGTTTTTGGTGGGAAGCCAAAAATAGGTCATGTGCTAGCATTTTATATAAAGAAGTGATCTTCTAAAAAGTAAAACCATCTTATCTTAAATCTTATTCAAATCAAAAACAAAGATGAAGAAATATTGAAACTATGTCACTGTGGTCTCTCCTGTCCATTCCAGCCCTAAGACATCGAATCCACCCAGTAGTGTAGTTACTTGCACGTCCAGCGC
>NW_025764163.1:0-275 GCF_020536065.1 Ogataea philodendri
TTAGGAGTCAAGTAAAGTTGATTCATATGATTTCAATTTTTTACAGCGTGCGGCTATAGATTTTTTTGCATTTGGATTGTGCGTCTGAAATGCACTGCATGACGCCTCTTTTCAGATCTCTGACAGAGCGTGCGTAAATGTGCAGCCTGTGAGCAATCATAGAGCACTTTCATAAAATTATTGGGTATCTTACAGTGTTATAGTCTTGGGATCTAGAAGCTGTTTACATTCTTAGCTAGTTGGAAGCAAACACTCTTCATATACACATGGACATT
>NW_025764154.1:0-243 GCF_020536065.1 Ogataea philodendri
CTTTGGGGTTTTTTGTGCCTCACATACCAACGGGGAAATGCACAAGCGCATATAGATTCCCGCTTTGCCTCATGCGCGCGGATATGTGATATTTGCAAATTTTATACAAGCTTTCAGCTTCCAGTTTCCGAATTGATCCAAGCCATGCCGCGAGTCGCGACTTTGCGCGATTAATTGTGATCTTCGAAGTTCGGATCTTGGATCGATCGATTCTGATCTGAGGCCTGAGCTTCAATTTTATAA
>NW_025764154.1:358-583 GCF_020536065.1 Ogataea philodendri
GCGGGACTCAGACGCGTCATTCCGCAGAGATCTTGCAGCTACTTGCTAGGGTACCTTGCTGTTTCGCGCATTCTCTGCGCCGCGAGTTCAAATTGTACGAAAGGGGGGCTCGATCTTTCATTTTTGTTGACATATGTTATGAAAAAATGCGTTTTGGGAAATCAGTGGTTTTTACGAGTCATGGTGGCAAAATATCTTCACGAGGTATAAAAGCAAACAAAGATC
>NW_025764056.1:0-275 GCF_020536065.1 Ogataea philodendri
TCATGGCAAGCTGACCTTTCACTACATCGCATCATGACATATCTCCTAATATTTTACCTCAGCCATGCCTTTAACATCTTCAATACTGGTTGGCAATACTCTGTGGCGATGCAATCTGAAATTTCAAGTGGTACTAGCCATTTTCGTTTGTGGTCTGGCGTTTCTATTATTCATGTATAGGATCCATAGTCGCTCTCCATATTATAGTTCATATAGCATATTATTAAACATACATTATTATCCTGGTGTTTTCTTGATGGTTTCGGTCTATTATG
>NW_025764113.1:0-275 GCF_020536065.1 Ogataea philodendri
GAGTAGAAGAACTACAAAATGACGTTCTTGATCTGAAAGATATGCTACATGAACAAGTTAAACAAATGGTTGATCTACAAGAGAGATTACGATAGAATATTACATTTATGTAGCTGACTTTGCACATAAAAACTCGAGTCACTTAATAACAAATATTAGTTGGAGTCATTACTCTAAGATATTCTTATATCATTTAATAACAAATATGTCGGAACTTTGAAAGAAACAACTCAGTCATTACCTTGTTGTTTAGCAAGTATGGTGTGTTCTTCAAT
>NW_025764105.1:0-275 GCF_020536065.1 Ogataea philodendri
ATTTGTTGCATCTTATGAACTTTGTTACATCCATTTATATTCATGAGCAAAGAAAAACTGTAATAGTGGTAACAGCAGAAAACAAGATATATGAACTATCCTTGGCAAGTATCTTTAGAGAGGATACTGAAGACAAAGAAGGTGACGAACAAGCTGATGTTACCAATGAAGAGAATAGTGTTTTTACAGCATGGTCTAAGAGAAACACAGAAAACATACCTAAACAATTAAAGGATATGAGACAAAAATGCCTTGGTGTGTTTGCATCTGATGAA
>NW_025763771.1:0-275 GCF_020536065.1 Ogataea philodendri
ACAAGGCTATCTTGTCTGATATCTTCATGACCTTTCAGAACATATAGGTACTCTTTACCATCACTTCCTTTTAAGGCTATTTTTCTAGGTCTTTGTTTAGAAGATATAACTTCACATGTACCATTCACACTCTCTATTGTAACTATTTCAGTACCAGGGATATAAGTTCCAGGCATAGCTAACTCAAGATTCTTCGCAGCTAAAAGTTTAGGTGAAACATGTTGCAATTCTAATGTTTCCATTTGTGGTAGCTGTTTGTTTATCTTCTTGAAAAT
>NW_025763893.1:0-275 GCF_020536065.1 Ogataea philodendri
GCTTCCTCTCTTCACTCTTGTTCTTGTGAAACAGAATTGTTTCACTCATTGCACTACGGATTGAAGTGTGGGCTAAGATAGTTATTTTCTGGCGGAGGTGGTCAACTGTCTTTCCTTCTATTACTCTCGATCACACCTCTGTTCTAAGTAGCCCATTGTTTCTTTGTTTTCTTCGAATATCTAACATTTTCGTGTTTTGGTGTTATGCATCATAACCGAAAAAAAACAAGCTTTAGTCCCCACTGCATTTTAAACTTATTTCTCTTGGTGCAAAT
>NW_025763870.1:0-275 GCF_020536065.1 Ogataea philodendri
ATATCCTCAACAATGGTACCAATTTTCAGTAAGACTAAAAGCTCTACTCGCTCACACATTTACTGGAATAGCTCAACTATAGAAACATCTTCATCACGGAGTCCAACTCCAAGTCCAAGTCCAAGTCCAAGTCCAAGTCCAAGTCCAAGTCCAAGACCTGACCCCCAACCTAGTCCAAGATCAAGTCCAAGACCGGACCCTCAACCAAGTCCAAGACCTGACCCTCAACCAAGTCCAAGACCGGACCCTCAACCAAGTCCAAGACCGGACCCTCA
>NW_025764094.1:0-275 GCF_020536065.1 Ogataea philodendri
AGCCATTGAACATATTTATGATATACTACGTTTACTATCAACGGACTTGCAAGAGTCACACAGGGCAGAATTGAATATAGAAGGAATTAAGGGACCACTTACAGAGAAGAGGACACGCTTAAAGAATCTGCTCGAATCGAATGTAATATATAAATATGATGTTTTGAAGGAACAATTAAATGTGGCAGAAACAGAATATCAAAGAATAAATGAGGAACATTATAGGGAAACTTTGGAAAATAAAAAGCTAATACAGGAGTTGGAAGGAAAGTATA
>NW_025764024.1:0-275 GCF_020536065.1 Ogataea philodendri
TCGCGATAACAAGCATTATATTGTTACCTGAAAAGTTTATGTTTAAGCACAGGTAGCTGCTTAAAGAGGATAATAAGTTATTATATCATACATTACTTTGATTTTCATTTCACTAGTATATTTTTGAATGCTCTTTCAATATCTAAAGTTATAGGTTATGTTCTTGTATGCTTTGATTGTTTCAGAAGAATCCCAATTCCACACCTTCTTTGCGTAGGTCTCTATTCCAATACATGGGTAAAACCAATAGAGATCAAGCCAACAATCACATGCCC
>NW_025763789.1:0-275 GCF_020536065.1 Ogataea philodendri
ACTCTTTGACACTCTCCTCTGGAACACCAATACAGAGCATGTTACTGCTTGCGGTGACACATGGGGATATTCACTAAGCATACCGAGCAGGCATCACTCCAAACTGGTCATAATTTGTGGCATCACCACTAACATAACTTACTAGCTCTGAATTTAAATCTGAATCTAACTCATACATACAGGGTATTCGAAGGAATGCACTAGACAATTGACCTGTCGTTGGTACGGTGAGGTCTCGAAGCACATCTGCCAGCGAGCTCATTCATGTGCGGCTT
>NW_025763963.1:0-274 GCF_020536065.1 Ogataea philodendri
CACCACGTTGACATTTAATATGAGCAACAACTGATTGCACCAACTCAGCAGCGCTTATGGAATTGTTCCCATGCAGTAGTAACCTTAGGAGAATATGCTGTAAAGTGGTTTCAAAAACTTCCTCCTCACATTCAAATTCAAATAATCGACGAATCAATCTGAAGTGTTTACTTTGTAAAGATTTTGGAACTTGAGTATTTAGACAGTTCAAAATACCATAAGTAACATATATCCTTGCCGGATCAAAAGAGGTTCCTTGGTCTATTAACAACTC
>NW_025764178.1:0-581 GCF_020536065.1 Ogataea philodendri
TAATATTCTTTATATAAGTAATTATATATAATATAGGAGGGATTTCCAATGTTGGTAATTGGAGTTGAGCTGTAAACTCAATGATTATATATCTTCATAGGTTCAATTCCTATTCCCTTCATTTTATTAATTAATTAATTAATTTAGTCTTTATGGCTTAGTGGTTAAAGCATCTCACTGTTAATGAGAATACATAGGTTCAATTCCTATTGAAGACGTATATATAATATAAATAAGGGGGTTATAGTTAAATTGGTAGAACAATTGTGTTGCATGCAATAGATATGAGTTCAATTCTCATTAACTCCATAAATATATATATATATATGTATATAATTATAGAAACTATAATTCAATTGGTTAGAATAGTATTTTGATAAGGTACCAATATAGGTTCGATTCCTGTTAGTTTCAATATAAAGGATATAGTTTAATGGTAAAACTACTGTCTCATATACAGTCATTGTCCGGGTTCAAATCCCACTATAAGTATTTTACATTTACAGATAAAATTTATAACTAATTTTGATTTTTATAAATTATATATCAAATCATTTTTAACAACTTAAATAAACTATGTT
>NW_025763990.1:0-274 GCF_020536065.1 Ogataea philodendri
AGAAAAGGTCATCTATTTTAATCTTGCATTGAGATAGTCAATTTCTTCCTTCAAACTTGCCTCCTCAACAGTTTTCAACAATTCCTTTGTACATTTGGCCACATCAAAGGCAATACCTGCTAATCTTTGTTTAAAGTTTTTATCAGCATAATCACCATCATTATCTTCATGAATTAGAGTACCATTCTTGTTTAACTTACACAAAACTGTCAATCGCATAGCACAATCTTGCAAACTTTGAACAACCCAGCTACCATGCTCTTTTAGATTAGCG
>NW_025763780.1:0-274 GCF_020536065.1 Ogataea philodendri
AAAGAATATGCACTATTATAATATTTCGACTAACCAAACTCTATCATCACTCTTACAGTGACAAAATAAGTTTTCAGTATCTGTTATTTCTATATACATTTTCTTCATAATAACTATCATTATCAGCTGGATATGGAGCTCGCACAGGTTGTCTTACTGGTGATGTGTGACTTGAACGACTGCCACGACCTCCACTGACAAGATTAGAGCTCGAGTTGTAATTAGTGGATAGATGTTGCCTTCTTGAAGGGCTCTGTTGTGCAGGTGGGAACGG
>NW_025763747.1:0-274 GCF_020536065.1 Ogataea philodendri
AACAATTGAGACAGCTCAAGTCGTGAGGTTAAAGTTAATGATTGATCTAGAAGAAGTGTTGATTGCATTGGTGGATGAGTGAGTTATTAAGAGAGATCAGCATTAGCAGTAGTAGTATCTAGTACTATCAATCAATGTTATAAGTTTATAGTGCTTGTGAGTTCCGGGGTCCGGGATAAGTCACCCAGATCACATGACTCAACTGTTTTCCGTACATCTTCCTAGTCGGATCTCATTCAAACCGTCGCGACTCAGTTCTCTCAGCGATTTCACC
>NW_025763937.1:0-274 GCF_020536065.1 Ogataea philodendri
AGATAGCTCAATTCAAGTGCAGTGGTTCGTTTGTCTTGTTACAATATCGTAGTCACAATTAGGCAGCCTTCCTTTCCTGTACTATGCTCCGACAGAGTTACAGGGCAAGTAAAAGGTAGAAAGACAATCAAATGAAAAATGACTTCGAAAGGAAGTCTCCGTACCAGCCTTTGCTTTGTAGATTATGAAACGATTACTATGAAGTCTACGGATCTTCTTCAAGAACTGCGAAGATAATTTCAAAAAAGACAAATGTGAATCAAACGAAAGCCAG
>NW_025763839.1:0-274 GCF_020536065.1 Ogataea philodendri
ATGTCTTCAAGTTATCGAAGACTGTAGTATCCACAGATCAATTAAATAAAGATGAGACTACAACACCGTTGTTAAAAGTTGCGGAGGACCATAGGCATTTTGTTCTGGAACAACCAAGAAAGAGACATCGTGAAGGGGAGGTAGACGCAGACACTGACAAACACTCTGATGAAAGCAAATCAAGGTTGGAAAATCAAAAAGAATTACCACCCGAGATTACTGAAATGGTTAATAAATACTTGACACTTAACAAGGATAGTGAAAATAGCAGAAA
>NW_025764037.1:0-274 GCF_020536065.1 Ogataea philodendri
AGAACAGATGTTAATATGAGATATTTCATAAAGATATTTCCTCCATTCTATCGTTTCTACAATAGTAAAGGGATGTGAAGGCATAAATACAGTTACCCCAAGACTAATGCCTCCGATTGTTCTTCCCTAGTGCCATATCAGCAGTATAGCATAAATGCAGAGGCTCTGAATTACATTATGTTATACAAGTTTAAGATATAGTAGGGTAGATACTTTTGATCTAGTATGCTATCTGCAAAAACGTACTCTTCTAGATATAGGTTTCTATTTTTAC
>NW_025763946.1:0-273 GCF_020536065.1 Ogataea philodendri
GATGCGAGGAATGTAAAAACGACTATTGTATTGATTGTGATGTATTTATTCATGAAAGTTTGCATACGTGCCCTGGGTGTGAATCTAAGGCTACTATTATATAGAATATACGAATTTCCTAAAAGAGACATAATAAAAAATAATTGCATTAAAATTTATGGTATGGGTATGTACAAATTAATGGCATAGCCATTCTGTCTTCAATCGAAATGTGAGTTGAATGCGAATAAAATCTTATGAGGCTAATTGAGATGAGTTCTGTGCATAATCTAT
>NW_025763812.1:0-273 GCF_020536065.1 Ogataea philodendri
GCATCAGACCGTGATATGAATTCAAATAAAACAAGTCAAGCATCTGAAGAACTCCAAAGCAACTTTAAACCTGAATTGAACGAGCAGCTAGAGTCGCACAACCAAGTTGTCAATGCTTTACAATCACCAGAACATGAAGAAGAAGACGTAAATGAAACATACTATAACTTTCAACTATTTCTTGACCAAATACAGGATGCTAGGTGTGCACCATTGATTAAGTATACAAGATCCTTTCTGCGAAATTTTGTTACACAGCGTGCAATTTGGTCC
>NW_025763970.1:0-273 GCF_020536065.1 Ogataea philodendri
TTAATTTTACAAATTATGCCACAGGAAGAAAAACAAGACAAATTTAGTATTTCCTAATCAATTCTTTCATAATTAATATAATCAAATGATGTCATTTGCTAGTCATTCTCGTAAAAAAGTTTTCAGATTAAGTGTTATTTTTAATTGACAGATAACTAGTACGATAACAAAACAAAAATGGAGATAAAAGCACCTTTCGTAAAATACAGTTTTGGCTACAAAATTATATCTAACATTTAGTTATCTGAAATTCTTAGATACATATCTGAATTA
>NW_025763741.1:0-273 GCF_020536065.1 Ogataea philodendri
GAAATGTCTGCAATGTGGTTCTATTTCACATATGACTTCTAGAAATAGGTTTTCTGCCGGATATTTCTTAGAAAACGGCATTCTGTCAACTAATGTGTCAAAGGCAATCTGTCGTACTAGCTTTGGCATTAATATACGTTCTGTGAATATCTTTGGATCAGATAGAAGTTCGGCAATTCTGTAAAACAAGTTCTTCCAGTAAAGCATATCATTTTCACTAGCAAAGAAGTTATGTTGGGCTCTTGATGATGGCGCTAAGTTGATATTGCCTTC
>NW_025764270.1:0-580 GCF_020536065.1 Ogataea philodendri
AAAACAGTCGTGGTTTCTGTATATAAACTACTTTAAGAGAGTTAGCAAAAGATATAAGTAAGTGGCATCCTTTTGATGTATAAATTGAGATGTTTAACCATATTTTAACAGCGAAACTAAAGAATAACTCTATTGTACAACCCTTCTCAGACACGACATTAATACCTTACCAGGTTAGTAATTATTCCATTCAGAACAATTCACACTTATAGTTACTGTTCGCTAATACATGCCTCATGCCAATCAGCTGTCCTCAGTTGCACGGAGATCAGGTTAGGTTATCTATATGAAATATGCCGTGTAGTTTACTTTACTCATATAATACAGACTAAATGCATGCAATCTCCGTAGAATAATGTACAATGTTTGGATTGAAATTCACATCAAAATCCTTGAGCAAAACAAATACAATTTCTGGAATCACAACTCTCGATACATCGACAATGTACTATCGAATTCAAATAAGAAACTTTCTAATATCCACATATGAATGGTATCACGACCTTTATATTCATTGTACAAGTCTTTCTAAACTATTATTGGTTTATATTAAACCATGTGTGCGTAAGAGAATAATACC
>NW_025764028.1:0-273 GCF_020536065.1 Ogataea philodendri
GTAAAAAGTGCTGGTTGTAATAATCGTCATTTCGCTGGTTACGTTTTTCGGCGAAGATGAAAATCAACATCATATCAATTTGAAAAAGCTTGACATGATATAAGAGATTGGGTTCTTGATAGCGGAGAAAAATAGCAATTGTAAAAAATACAATACTTTTTAATTATATAAAAAATAGTTAAAAAAAATAATAAAAGGAGTCAGGGAAAGAAGAACGACAATGAAAAGCTAACCGTCGAGACGAGTAACTTCCAAATTTTTCAAAAAGAAAAA
>NW_025764258.1:0-273 GCF_020536065.1 Ogataea philodendri
ATGAAATTGAATAAACCCTAGTATTTCCGCTTGTGATGTCAACGAAAATCATGCACTAGCTAGGTAAATATTATTCTTAATGGAGGGATTATCTCTCCTTAAGTATAATAATATTAGTACTAGCTTACGGTAGTTTTGGATTATCAAAAGATTATATTGTTAAATTAAATCTTAATCTGAAAGACACATTTCTGGTTTTTTATTGAAGTAAAACAGCAGTAACAAAATAATTTTATTACAATCTCATCAAATATATGTTACACAATATTATAG
>NW_025763959.1:0-273 GCF_020536065.1 Ogataea philodendri
TTAGTAGTATATCAAATCGTATTCCTATGGCCTTTGCTTTTTAAATTACTTTAGATGGTCTTCATTTAATGTATTTTTCTTTCTGAATGCACAGTTAGCTATCCAGCTAGGTTGAAGGTCACTCTAATAGTAAATAATGCTAACTTAAATGTAGGAAATGGCGTGAACTTTACTTTCATTTTTAGCTTTTGTGAACTTCTGTAATTATTGTATACCTATTGTTGTTACTGTTTTACGAGGTTAAGGGAGTTCTTTATTTTGTAAATGTTCTTT
>NW_025764269.1:0-273 GCF_020536065.1 Ogataea philodendri
GTAACATATCACAAGGGCATAGTTTCTCCAGTCTGCGTTCGTCAAGTTGTGTCTTTTCATTGCTGCTTGAAGGATTTTGGAACATGGATCGTCTGTTGATGCTCTGAGTTGTTTAAGGGGCTCTGTGAGTGGTTTCTTAGAAGCTGTTATTGCAGTTGCTGATGTTGCCGTGGATGCGGCTAAGGAAGTCGTTGAAGCAGTGTGTGACAGAGTGGAAGGTGTGACTGGCGAAGAGCTTGCACTTGTTGGGGTGAACAATTGAGAATCTCTGTT
>NW_025763919.1:0-273 GCF_020536065.1 Ogataea philodendri
TTTGTCATAAGGATTGCCCTCTTTTCAATTAGAATTATATGTGGAATCCACAGCCAGTCATTTAACTAGCGAATATCATTGACATAAAGCAAATTAATTCCCTATTGAATTTGTCTCATGAAATTACAACGTCGATACATTTGATTACGTATCGAGTATGCTTAACAGACAGTACGTGCAATACCTATGTATAAAGTATAGTTTATCAAACCAACTTTAAGACATCTCTGCTGCCTAGATGGGTATATTTTTCGCACAGTATTCCGTAGGATT
>NW_025763776.1:0-272 GCF_020536065.1 Ogataea philodendri
CAATTGTTAATATCTCCTGGGAACACTTGAATTCAAAAGCACCAATTAGCATTACAGCCAGCATTGGATCCAATGGGAATTGTGATGCAAGTCTACCTAAGGCGGTCAGATTACCTTCGTCATCAAGACAGGCAAGATAATTTAGTTCTTCCAACGCTCTCATCATTGTCTCTGGAGCTGGTGGGTCCATGAAATCGAAATGGACCAAGTCATCGATACCTAGTTTCTTTAACTCCAAAACGGTTGATGACAAGTTTGAACGTAGAATTTCT
>NW_025764110.1:0-272 GCF_020536065.1 Ogataea philodendri
GGATGCACTGGGAGGTTTTACTGTACAAGGCTGGAAAACAAAGGATAAAAAGGTAAAAGAATGCTGGTTACTATTAAGCCACGGTCGAAGGTCCTCAAGGAGACGAAGGTTAATCTTTCTGAGAGCTCTACTCTGGAGCAAGTTTTGATTGAAGTCTCTAGAAACAACCGGAACATCAGCAAGAACAGGCTGAGATTGACCTATGCGAAGGAGAACAAGCAATTGCCCATCCTGGATGACAGCTACTTCAAAGGGCTGGACTCTGCGACCAC
>NW_025763932.1:0-272 GCF_020536065.1 Ogataea philodendri
AGTATGTGCTGCCAACCATTGCACCTGACATAGCCAGTCTTACTAAGTTTCCGAACTCTAGCTTATCCTTATTAAGGACCTCTGCAGCTTCTTTATTGAGTGGATCATTACCGTTGGGTTCTTGGAACAAAGAGAGTAGCCCTAACACGATGCATTGTAGATCAAGTGCTGGTGACCAGTCTTCTCTGAGGATATTGAGACAAATTTTGCCATGAGGATCAATGTTTGGATGGAAGATCTTGTTGTTGCAGATGACCTTCGGAGGGTCTATT
>NW_025763856.1:0-563 GCF_020536065.1 Ogataea philodendri
ATAACATCAGAAGCATCAACTACAGTTTTAAAGATTTTGTCGTAAGCCTTTCTCGATTTCTCTAGCTCTGAGTCGTTATCATTGTCAGCATCTGTGTAGAAGTCAATATCATAATCGATAACATCAACTGGTTGAGACTGAAGTTCTTCTGAATAAGGATGACCATCGTACTCTTCAGCGGCAGCCTGTGCAGATTCTACAAGAGCAGATAAGCCGTTAGAGTCATCTTCATCATCATCCATCATCTCTTCAGTAACACCAGCTTCCATGGCAGCTCTCTTGGCTTCAAGTCTTTGCTGCTTAGCTAACTCTCTTTCTTCCATTTCTCTCATCTTTTTTGCCTCGATTTCTTCTAGAATTTGGGCTTTATATGGAAAACTAGCTGGGATGCCGGGATCTTTCTTACTTCTTGATTTCCATGTTATGTCTTTTTTAGCCATCTTTTTCTCCTTTCTTCTCTGAGCAGTAGCCTTCTTCTTGATCCCCTCTCTCATACGAGTGGAGGTTCTCTTAGATGTCTTCTTTCTAACTCTCATTTCTCAAATTCGTTGGTATGTTGTTTT
>NW_025764193.1:0-559 GCF_020536065.1 Ogataea philodendri
CCAGGCACAACAAATTTCAGATACCATTTCTGAATACCTTGAAGATATAAAGGTACTGATGAACCCAGTTTTGTATGGGCTGTTTATGGAAAGGCTAATTGAAAATACTATATTAGGTTATATTGGGGCATTGAAGTATGAACACAGTATAAAGAATAAGAACAACAAGTTCTTAGAGAGTGTCAAACGTGATTTCGAGATCTTTTATAAGCTCTTCGCTACATATATTGGTTCCTCAGACGAGACCATAGAAATAGTGAAGGAGAAATTTGAAGTCATGGACTACTTCATGGATCTATGCTGCGAACCTATTGATTCAGTGATGGGCATATGGGATAATTTCCTACAGAGGTACCCAGATGTTCCTGTGGTAATATTAGAATTTGTGTTGAAGAGCAGAAAGGATATCGATCGCTCTAGAAGAAAGAAGCTTGTCCAAAGGGCCATTGATCTTTCTTTGAGACCTGAACATTTAGCATTCATCAGCAGCGAAGAATACGAACCATCGTACCTGTCCAACTTCACCATCAAATCAGCAAAGAAGTCTGAGGATGTAGGA